>NW_019103277.1:0-1539 GCF_001856785.1 Myzus persicae | reverse complement strand
ACGAAATTTAATTTTAGCTGTTAATGAATAACCGATCTATAATACAAAATATCTTAATCGTTTAACAACAAATTAAAATACCTATTAGTGAATAACATGTAATGGAATCACTAGCTTTCACGAAATTTACTTTTACATGTTTAGTATGATTTAAATACAATTATTTAATTATATTTTAAATATCATCAACTATATTATGAAAGTATTATATAGTTAAAATGAAACAATACTATTACTGTAACCAGCTATTAAAGATATCTAGATATTAATACTATAAAGCTACTCTATACAGTATACATAATTATATCATTAAGTATAACACCTACTTATCTTTTACATATTTAGTATAATACGAATACAATTATTTATTAATGTACAATATAATAACCCTTCTCACTTTTTCCATAAGCATATAAGCCACTAAGTGTACCCAAATCGAATCAGTCTGTTCCAGAGAGCTATACTCGTACTTTACCTTAGTTCTTTCATACAGTCATTTTTAATTTACTCAACGTTATTTAAAATCATCAGTGTTTTTAATTTTTACAAGTGTTTTTAATTTTTACAAGTGTTTTTATTTTTCAATATGGCCGGTCCAATTGTTGATATCAAAAAGAAGTCGTATACATACATTCCACCGACACCACCTGCATATCTTATGGAATCTACATCATATACATTAGACTTTACAGCACGTAAGTTTGTGCATATTGGTATCGATCCAACTGATGAATTTCAAACTGTTATACATTTAATCACTTCATCGAGACATATAAAATTAACAACAGATTTCCTAAGACGTATATTTGCTCTTATCGGTAATATATTATCATTTATATTAGAAACACCACGAACAAATAAACGAATAACTTTTCTCGAAACTGATTTATTTCTAATATCGAGTATGGTGTACAAGGGTGAAAACAATCTAGTTGTTGAATGTAAAAATAAAAGCGAATGCAGAGTTTTATTGAATCGTGCAGATTTGATTGAGCTAAATAAATTAGAATGGTGTATTTCAAAAACTATGATTCAAAAATCAATCATCCAAACCATTCTTCTTAATCAAATCGATGAGTATTGCGATTATCTAGAAGAAACTAGTTTACAAGATACCAAACCACCAAATACTGAACATGAAATGGAAGTATTCATAAAGTTGGGTACACCTTTAGAAAACACAACTACATCTCCTAACCTGACCTATCAAATCCAGATGTATGCACCTATGCAGTTACTTAGAATTTGGATAGATCGTAGAAGGGCACGAGACACACCTGAGGTAATGTGAAAAAAATATTATATCATTCATAAAAATATTTATTGTATTTTATTATTATTTTATAGTTATTTACCGAATCCGAAATGAGACTCATTTCACCTCCGAGATATTCGAGCTTGTCTCCAATGGACCTTTCACAAGCAAGGGTAATTTATAATTTATAAATTAAAAAAAAAAAATTATACAATTAATAATTATAATAATTATTTAGGTGGTTGACGAGGAATGCGGTATCAATGAATTTTTATCGCAAATCA
>NW_019103276.1:0-1540 GCF_001856785.1 Myzus persicae | reverse complement strand
ATATCTTCTTTATGAATATTCTTATAATATATTAAGAACATTTATGTGTTACTTGTCATCTTTATAAAGATGATAATAATAATACAACCGTGATAGCGTCGATAAGGTGATAACGCAGTTATCGCGGAACTGATTGACGCCGGCGTCTGGCGATCTCACAATACAGCCGCAGGTTTACGTTGTCGAATTCCACAAGACAATAGGGTGAAGGATAGTATCAGTTCACTGTAAACCTGGTTTTATGGTATAGTTAGGTTATTATTCATCTGGTTTACACTCGAATTACTGGACGAACGGCAAACGCACAACACCGGTGGAACTGCGGAAAGCGAAGTCGACGTACGAAATCAGATATGGTTGTAAACGCTCGAATGACATGTGACACGCCGAAGTCGAGTTGTACGAGTTCGACACACTCAGTACAGCAAGGAGAAGGCAAAACGCTCACCAAAGGCATAGTCCTCAAAAACCTACGGAAGTACGGTGGAGCGAAGACTGAGGTCTGAGACTGGACACGACGACAAAGCACGGCATGTGACTTACAGGACGTGAGATAGCCGGGTGGATATTGTTATTTGTTGGCGATCGCCGATTATCATCGTTAATGACATAGAGAAATATTAGGCAGTGTGAGTCGCGAACAGTCGCTTCTAGGGGTCTTTTGCTAAAAACAGAATAGGATTTTATTATATTATCATCGTCTTTGATCTTCATAAATACAAAGGTCGTGTGCTTGTGTGCTTGTGTCTGATAGTTCGTATTCTGGTCAACGTCATTGTATTGTTATAATAATAAATTAGTCAAATTGTATTTTCTTATGTTTTCAGACTTTAATAAAAATAAAATTATTGAAACTGAATAAATATTAAGAATGTTGATTATATGATCAATTGTTAATCATTTAATTTGTTATCACTTAACAATTGTCGGGGGACTTATTTGAAGAGGCCAAATAATATTGTTCAAAAATCTTTTTTTCCAAATTTATTTAAAATGCTACATTTATTTATTTTATAAATTCAACGGACAGAATGTCCTTTAACAAAAAGTATTGGTAAGAAATCAAATGTATAACAGACGACTAAAATGAAATAAAAATATTAAATAGATTAGGTTTCCAAAACATTAAAAATTTCCAATATCAATAAAAGTAATAGGCAAAAAAATTTAATGGAGGTTGTACATTAATATGGACATTTTACACGTTATTGAAAATTGTAACAACATTCATTACAATCTCAATTTCAACAATTAATAATATGGATTGATCGTTCCCTTGTTGGGAAGAAAAATCAAAATAATTAGGTATTGTCTATACGAATCGGTTGAATTAGAACTAGCACGTAGATAGGATTACATAATTAGTTATTCCTAATTATGGACAACATTTTTCTTGAGTGAGTGGCCAACACTATTATTCTGCTGCAGCTGCTATCGCCAGTTGCCTGCACTGCCGATTCCGGCGTCACATGTTCGCCGCGACGCGATCCCCTTACCTCTCTGGAGTAGTGTCGTTATGTCGTATCGATATTTTGAAATA
>NW_019103275.1:0-1540 GCF_001856785.1 Myzus persicae | reverse complement strand
TTAGTTTGCACTCGACGCTTGGTTTACGCGTTTGTATAATATATATATAATTTTTTTCGCTTTCAACGGTTTGTTAATAATTGACCTTTAAGGCGTACCTATAATTGCGGAGGCGCAAGAAAGTGTAACATTATATTATACTCTCTCTCTCTCTCTCTTTCTCTCTCTCTCTCGTCCCAACAGGATGATATACCTATTTTGAGTATTTTGTCTTGTCATGTCACATCACATCGATGTCGTTGGAAGAAATCGTCGACGAGATACAAGATTTCATGTCGGTCGTCGACAACCGCCGCGAGCTAATTCGAAAACGTTTCGGTCGCGTCACATTCGACGAGAAATATTCAAAAATAATATTGTAATAATATGACGTGATTGTCAACTAAAATTATTAATGCACGTCAACAACAAGTTGTATGATGCGGGGAATGATCTGACCGAGCGCAGCTCTCCCCCTCCCCAAATAAATTCAAACGATTTGAGGTCCTCCTCCTCCGGGGGGTTAGCTGTCTGGCTGTTACCCAGAACCTAACCGTGGTCGACCGACAGCAAGCCGATGGTCGCCTCCGACAAGACAATCTTCCTGTATATACTCTAGCGAGTTGGCGCAATATGTAATTTATACACAAACATTGCCCACACAACCGCGGTGCGCGCGTAATGGGTTCATGCAGCGAATACATACGCTCGGTGTGCGCATTCAAACGACACCATAATAATATATATTATGTTTTGCCG
The DNA here is from genome assembly GCF_001856785.1 of Myzus persicae. Classification (NCBI taxonomy): domain Eukaryota; kingdom Metazoa; phylum Arthropoda; class Insecta; order Hemiptera; family Aphididae; genus Myzus; species Myzus persicae. Next base: position 802 of record NW_019103275.1, on the reverse strand, counting down.
TATAGGTGCGTAATTTAATATAACTTATATGCGTTCGTGTGTATATATATATATATATATATTATATATATATATATATATTATATATATATAATATGTATATAAGTATCGTGTGTATAAAGCTCTGGGTCAAGAGCCTCGGCGATAGATTACACCCGGCTATATACCTACGTGACGTAGCGACTATATATTATGTACATATAAGCATAATATATTATGCTCGTGTGTATAACGCATTGTACCTGTGTCATGGTAATAATAATAATAATAATAATAATAATAATAATGCGTACAGAGCAGTCCTCCGTGGACTTATCCAGACGTCGGTGTATTGTGGTCTATATATAGACACCGAAATAATGTACGTGTAAATCGCAACATGTAATAATATTATATTATATTATTGTATACTATCACGGAATATGGGCGTTTATTTTCAGACGTCCCGGTCAAGCGGGGCCCATATTCGTCGGTCGAGTATTAAATACAGGGTGTTTCGTTTATCACCAAACATGCGCGTGTTCTCAGCATACGTATACCGGTAGTCATTATGAGCGGGGTTCGGGACTTATAGCACTAAAAAGAACACTGACGTGTGCGCTTATATGTGACCCGATAAACTTAAAAATATGCACTATAGATGAAAAAAAAAGCACTGGAAAAAATCGTTAAAAAAAGGATTTATTTCGTATAAATATATTTAAAAAAAAATTGAAATTGAAATGCAATTATTAATTAATAAATTAATAAAAATGAAATCTTTGAGAATTGGGTTCTGAAAAAAATGTGCACCGGTGCATTT
>NW_019103274.1:0-1541 GCF_001856785.1 Myzus persicae | reverse complement strand
TCATTTAATGTAATATCAGATATAATGCTTGAATTATTAATAACATTGTCGAATACAGAATGAGTTACATCAATTGTTTTTCGGTTGAACTTGTGTGTTAAGACTTCTGTTTTGGATACATCACTTATATTGTTGGAACTATCATTTACAATCATTGATGAATTAGATGGTTTTTGAAAAACAGTATTTTGTTCTAAGCTAGGTAACTTAGCATCATCAGCAATGCAAACATCAATTGTAGAAGTATTAATATGTGTAGGTATATCATAGGTATAGTTTAAATTTGACATGTCCATTTTACTGTTATCGATATTTGACACTGAGGTCTCATTCGAGGATGATTTCTTGGTATTTAATGCAATATCTGATGTCATACTTGAATCATTAATAATATTGTCAAATGCAGAATCATGTATTCCAATGGATTTTCTGCTAAATTTGTGTGTAAATACTTCCGTTTTGGATACTTCCATGATATTGTTAGAGCTATCATTTACAAGAATAGACAAATTTGATGGTTTTTTAAAAACAGTATTTTTTTTTACTTTAGGTGTATAAGCATCACCAACAATTGAAGCTTTGACTAAAGTAGAATTAGTATTATTAGGTATATCATAGGTATGATTTAAATTAGACAAGTCCATTTTACTAAAAACTGATGAGTTATTAACATTTGATAATGCGGTCTCATTCATAGACGTTTTCTTATTATTTAATGTAATATCAGATATAATGCTTGAATTGTTGATAATATTTTCAAAAGCAGAATCAACTACACCAATTGGTTTTATGCTGAATTTTTTGGTAAAAACTTCTGTTTTTGATACATTCTTCATATTCTTGGAACTATCATTAACAACAGGAGAAAAATTTGATGTATTTGTTCTTCTAGATATATCAATACCACCAACTATTGAATCACTGTCTGTGGCAGACAAATTATAATCGGGTATTTCAAATTGATCCTTTTTTTTTCTGGAAAAACAGAATTTTGGAGACTTCATCATGCTGACTTCCACACTATTTGAGCCACTGTAATTGGAATTATTAATTTCAATAAAATCTTCATCATTTGGTGGCATCAATCTTTTACGTTTTTGAAAACGATTTAAACAAATACTATTCTGAGTTATCTCCATTTGACTATCATCATCAAGAATGTTCTCAAAACAACGACTAACATTTTGGGCAAGTGGTTTATGTTTTTTTTGAAACGCAGTAGTTTTACATTCCGAATAATATTTTGTGTCATTGCCATTTAATTTTGAAATATTTACAACAGTAGAAGAAGATTCAAACACCATATAATCTTCCTTATCTTTAAGAGAATCCGAAGCACAACACTCTTTTAATGTCTCAATATTAATATAGGAATTACTTGCAGTCGTGTCAGATGAATTTAATGCAGATGCCGTTGCTGACCATTCTGCATTAATAGTTTGTTCTCCAGCTTCTCGTAAAACTTGTTGGTCTATAAACAACAAACAATTATTATTTAAAACATATTTAACTATTTACTGTATTCAATTATTTAATTTAAT
>NW_019103273.1:0-1542 GCF_001856785.1 Myzus persicae | reverse complement strand
TTAACAATAAATTATTTTAGTTATAAAAATACTACGATTTGGAAACAATTTATATAGTTAATTTTTTAATAGTGTTTTTAATTTTTTCTATTTTTTATTTTGGCATTCTGTTTTGTATTTAATGTGAATCCGGTTATGTAAAGTTTCAAATGCCAACAGAATAATGTGTACGTAGTATTCGTGAATAAATATAACACCGAGACTACACTTAATGACATGACCCCACCACAATCACAAAAAAAAAAAAAAAACATTAAATCGTCGTCTATTAAATTGACAACATACCAACAGTTTGTAAATATGGTAATCAATTTATTAGAGTAGATGCAATTTTCAATCAATACCCATGTTTAATTTCCATTTTTTTATTAAAGTACTATTCATGTTGTCTAACAGATTTTTCATTAAAAAGTTAGTTAGAGTTTAGAGTCTACAGCCTACACAAATAAATATATGGGATATATGAGGTTAGGTTAGGTTATTATTTTCTGTTTTAACGAGATTTCTAACTTATGAGAAGTCAAATATTAGGAGGTTTTACTATGAAAATATATGAAATAGTTATGTTTTATTATAAATTTAATAAAATTGTGAAGAGCTTACTGCTAATATCTGTGAATTTATTAAAGTAAATTGTTATTTTATGGTTAGTTTAATGAATTGTAAATGATGTAATCAATTAATGCTCTTACCAAGTACCACGTCTGTAAATGTATAAACAGAATATTTATTACATTTTATTAAATACAATGATTTAGAATACAGTTAATCAGTTGATTTAATAATATTATGTTATTGTGTGCGTAATTACTAAAGGTTTCAAATCCGTACGCTTTGGAGAGAAAATGTAACAAGCCCCAATTGAACCAAAAAATAACGTTTATTAGCAGAAAATATAGTATGTCTATGCCAGCCTTTAATATTATATGATGTACGTTGTACGTTGTATGATATTAAAGTAATTGATTTTACTATTAGTCAATAGTGCTTCAGCTTAAAATAATTTGTTCCAAAAAAATTGAGTTTGAAAATGTAATTATACATATACTGCAGTATACGATATTATTATTATTTCAATGTACTCTAAAGGTCCCAGGCACTCTCAAAGAATGTTTTTAAATTACAACAAATTATCTAAACCTTTACTAATTTTTTTATATGTTTTTTGTCAATATTTGAATCTAAAATGTCAGTAAAAATAACAATGTTAACAATTTTTGGGTATTGTATAAACTATTTACGTGAATTCTGTTTTAAAATATTAAGTTCATAGTTATAAAAATTGAACATTTTATAATTTTTTAACTACAAAATATGAGTTTCAAACTTTTCGAGATTTTGATGAATTTTTTATTTTGTCCGGACCACTTTAAAACAATAAAGGATAAATACTAAATATGCCATCTGCAATCCATGTCTTAGTACTTATTGACCGCAACACAGATTTTGTTTACTAGCTATGATTCCAACACTCTTAGAACACCTATTAGAAAAAAACAAAATAAAGTTTCTGTTGACCTGTTAAATACCCATCAAACTCAT
>NW_019103272.1:0-1493 GCF_001856785.1 Myzus persicae | reverse complement strand
ATAATTTGAACTAACAGTTTTTTTCTTCTGTAAACATATTATATACTAAACCTTGCAGATTTATTTAAGATTTTTATAGAAAAAAAATGCAAAAAGTGTGAAAGCATGACATAGCCGATTATCGAATGCAGGAGGGGGGAGAGAATTATATATACTTACTTACCTGAAATTATTTTAAATAAACAACTACACGCGTTAATCCGCTAAGCCATGCGCCCACGAGATATTAAATCAAATATTAACACATATAAGTCGTTTACAAATCAATATTTTTTTTTTATTACTAAGTATGACATAAACATAATTTAACAAACTGTATCGTATGACAGATTTTCACAAGTACACATAGTATGTTCAGTTTTACAATATTTAGCTAGTATTTTTTGAATAAACGGATTTCCTCGCATTAATAATACATAAATACTGTTTGGGTTGTATCTGCAATGTTCGAAAAAGGGTTTGTCCTGCTTCTCCCATTTATGAAGAATAAGTCCGCAGCAGAAACATTCAACGATATCATCAATACCAGAATATTTTAATCCGCACTCAGAAAGATCGTATTTATTTTGAAAAGAATTTTCAGGACATTTTTTGTAAGTTTTTTACGTGATTGGAAAGAAGAAAATTCTGGATACGCTAGAGTCGAATTACTTCGTATACGGTAAACTAATGATTGAAAATCGTTGATATATTTTTGTAAATTCATTTTTTATAAATTGATTAAGTAACTTGAGAAAACACAACTTCACCAAACAACGAATCATTTATTACTGAATAATAAAAAAAAAAACGAGTAAGGCTCGTTTCACACTACACGGTTTTGACCGTACGGCAAAAAACCGGACGGCGACATTCTGTTAGAGGTGCGAATAAGAGCTTATGGGTCCTTTATTTTGTCCTTTATTTTTACCCTATGGGCCATTTCACACAGGACGGTTTCGTCCGTGCGGATTTTATTCGTACGATTTTTCTCCGCACGGACGTTGTTTTCACACAAGACGGTTTTTCCCCCGTGAATCGTCTACGTTTAGTTATATTTTATCTGTTTTAACTCAGTTGGATTTCAACATGAGTCGAAAACGCATCATTGCCATGTGGCTTTTGTACCGTCGTTTGCGATTACGTAGAAAACAACGTGTTCGTAAGTACTGGGTGCACCCAATTAATGAACGAAGAAATGTCATGGGCACATTTAACTCGCTATTTGAAGATTTACTTGCAGATGAAAATAAATTTTTCAACTATTTCCGCATGTCTATTTCATCCTTTGACGAACTCCATAACCGGCTGAAATGTAGTATTCAGCGGCAGAATACTAAAATGAGGGACTGTATTCAACCTAAGGAAATGTTAGCTGTGACACTGAGGTAAGTCAAAATGTTTTTTGTTACAACTCGTTTATTGAATAAAAATAAAATAATAACTTTTACAATAAAAAAACATATTAGTAAGAAAATGAAATATTTCCTAATACAACTCATTTAAAAATAACT
>NW_019103271.1:0-1540 GCF_001856785.1 Myzus persicae | reverse complement strand
TATTGTACATTCTTAGTTCTTACTCACTGTATTATACACTTAACAGTTGACACGTCCGTGGGGTATAAATTGTACTTAAAACATATATATATATATATAATGATATATTTTATATACATAGTGGGTGGTTAGATATATATCGTTATTTGATTCTTTCGTCAATAAGAAAGTAAGAATCAACGTGTTCATGCTGCATGGCCAATCTCACTTTTTTTAACTTTTCAAGGGGAATAAATACTTGAAACGATGAAAGTTATTATTATATTCTATGGTTATTGTCCCTAGAACAATATCAACTCTAACGACTAATAGTATAATAGTATAATAGTATATACAGTGTAGGGAGTCGGAGTCCTAGAGTTCTCTATGGTCGGAATCTACCGGGTGTTTCTGAAAAGTTACTTATACCCAGAATTTGTTTTTTCTTATAATTCATATGAGTTGGCTTTGATCGTATATTATAAATTGCCTTTTAAAATAAAATATGGATTGTATAATCATAAGCGCATCTAGATGGTGTTTGGGGGGGATTGCAATACCACAAAATAAATTATTCTATTATTTCCTAAAATATGAATAAACTCTTTAAAATTCAACTTTACAATTTTTTTTTGTTTTTAGAAAAAAGTTCATATTTTGACATAGTTAAATATTTAATCAAAGAATAACGATTATAGTTATTTTGCTATAATTTAAAAATATTCTTCGTGTGCTTAACTTTTAAAGTATACTATTATATATTTATATTTTACACCCACAATGATATTATTTTCAAGTGCAATTTTTTCGGCAAAAATTTATTTAACCTACATACTAGTTAGAAGCTGTAGAGTCTATACTATATAGTCTGATAAGTGACAGACCATTTTCGGCCTCTTCTCAGAATCATTTTTCGTATACCATGATGTTATATAATTGAATTTAAACTTAAATATTCATATTACACTCCTCCGGCGGGCTCTAGAGACCTACTATATTAGGGATGGTGAACCTTTTTGTTCCAGCGTGTCAAATAAAAATTTTGATTGGATTTGGTTTTCCCTGGGTGTCAACTAGTTCGATAAAACTTCAATTTTTTTTTTTTAAACTTTAATAGTATCAAACTTTTACACATTCGTGTGTGTCACTAAAATAGTGTGCGCGGGTCACTCTGTCACGCGTGTCATAGGTTCACGCCATGTCTGTAATATACAATAGACTCCACTAAATAGAGCATTACCCACTTTCCCACTTTATTGTTTTTTTTTTTCAAAATTGTTAAAAAATAATTGTTAATTGCGGGCGAAACTGAAAGAGTTCCTAAAGGCCACATCTTTGAGATCACTGCAGCTGCGTGCTTTTCAGTAAATACCACGAACGGCATGAAATTAGAAGATTATCTATTACTATTACCTATCTGAGTTCGTAGTAGGTATAGACTATATAGCTCCTTTATACATTTGGATGATCAGATATTGATTATTCGTTTATTTAAGGTCTTGTGAATAGGCAACAGCAATTATATTATATATTATCTCAAAAACACACACCCTTTGTATAT
>NW_019103270.1:0-1543 GCF_001856785.1 Myzus persicae | reverse complement strand
TATTATTAATGCAACTGTTGTTTATCACTAGGTTATTAATCCAAAAGATCTGAAAGACACATTATAATTTCAAATTTCATAGTTCTTAGAAATTTTAGACCTTAAATAATAGGTTAGTTTCTAGTTAACTTAATAACTAAACTATTTAAAGAATCAGTAATACATTACACTTGTCACAGTTAGTTTGAAAATAAAATAAAATTTTAAATCATGTTCTAGATAATTAAACCACTTCAGCTAGTGTGCAATAAAAAACAATAGGATATATTTATATAGTTATTATTTTTTTTTTTTAATGAATTTACATTTTTATTATTATTACATTACACTATCACTATGTGTGACCTAGGTTGCGATTTAAAACCAAATAATTAACTTCTTTTTAATTGAGTTAAATTAACATTTTTTCAACATTTTAAACTTTTAGAGTTGAAAATATTGTTTGTTCTTTATTGTCTATTAACGTTTAAGTTATAACTTAACATTCTAAACGTTTAATTAACTTAATTAACTACAGTTAATTTATTACCAAACTCTTTTACCTTTGTTTGATTCTGTCACTATAACAACTAATAAGTAATAACACAACAAATAATTATTTAATTACATTTATTAACATTAATATAGTTGAAATCTAAGTTACAAATAATCCTTCGTTAATTCTAAACAAATATTATTATTAAATTAATAATATATCTAAGACTATATTTAGGTGATAAACTTTAAATTCAATAAAATAATAATAGCGCGTTAAACAATAATATTAAAGGTCGATGAAAAGTGTATACAATATTGCATGTATTTCTATTTTGTAACAATTTGAGCATATCAATTAACACAATTCTAAATCATAATCAATAATTATATATCGTGGGCTATAGCTAAATATTTTATGTTAGCCAAAAATATGTAAATTATATTTACTCACCAAATTCAGTAGGTACTGCTTTAGGTAACAATCGAGTGTGTTCAGGATTACTTAACATTTTAGTTGTAAAATGCTTACCACAAACTCGTACATTCTTTAGCAAGTATTCCAATGACTTGTCACGAAGATCAAGTCTATCGCAATTTTGTAACCACTCGTGAACACTATAAAATGATAAATGTATATTTTAGTTACATGTTGTACTTGTTAACATTTTTTTTTCCTTGTGTTACCTACAACAAATTAAATACACAATATACTTACAGTGTTTTATCATTGGGAATCTTATGTAATTTACAATCCTTATTTTGGCTTTTAACTTTGCTGTTCACACACTTTCTAACGGCACAAACAAATACCATCTTAAGAGATTGGTAAAACAATTAACGAAAAACAAATATGCGATATTAAAATATAAAATTCAATGTCGAAACAGTTAAGACTCAATGACTGCAGACTGAACAATGAATCTTGACAAATGCAATGAATCATAAACGGACAAATGGAACAACATTTTGAATCTTATCACAATAACAAATGTCAAATGATAAGGGTTTTCCTTCTTTAAAATGGCGGAATTGATTTTGATAATACTGTTAAGTGTCCAGGGCCTGG
>NW_019103269.1:0-1547 GCF_001856785.1 Myzus persicae | reverse complement strand
TTATAATATTATGACCAATGTCCTACATTACAGACCTCTTGGATGAGTCTGTTCTTTGGTATCTAAAGCTGAACACCTATTACACGCCAATCGTCGCAATAATTTATAACTACTCAACACTTAAAAAAATTGCCATCAAGTGACATTTATTTTTGGACTGTTAATAAAACAAATCTAACTACATATTTTCATTCATACAGTGTTATTGACTTTTTAGCCATTTAATTTAAATATACAGTAATAAATTATTTGTGTACATTAATAAGGTCCTCCAACTTTATCCATTATTGCGACTCGATCGAGTACCAGACAGCTCGCAACAATATTATATTATGTTTACTTACTAGTTACTACACTGAACACTACTAATAACTTTAACGTCAATGTATTGTGTTGTACCTAATAATTGTTATTTAGCTCTGTGAATATAGATTATGTGCACTCGTATAATTTTAGATTCTGAGCGGGGCGATGAATGTATTGATTTTACAAAGATGTGTGTGTTTTTTTTTGTGTTTGTCATCACGGTTTATCGCACAAAATTGCTTCGATTTTCTTCAACAGCAACTTTTCTATTAAGAATGTGAATCTAGTTGGTGCATTTGAGGTAAAAATATAAAATTCCCGATAGTTTTCAAAAGCAACAAGAATGACAAACAAACATTTAAGGGAAAACGGGAATTTTTACGCAAAACCAGTTTTCGAAAAAATCGATTTTGATTTTTAGTCTAACTCTAAAAAAAATGACAGTAGAGACATGAAATTTTCACTGAATATTTGTGTTAACATTTTCTATACATCATAATATTTTCAAAATATTTTGATTTGTTTTTAACTTATTTGTCGGTATATGAAATTTGCGATTATTATTTGTTTTTTTTTTAACTCAAGTTTATAAAAAAATTTTCAATTGGTCAAAAAACTTGTAAATGTAATACAAGGTTCCTCGTAAGTTGTTATTGCAAATTAAAAAAAAATTGAGAGTAAATCAACAATAATTTTTTATGAGCATTTAAACTTAGAGTTTTGACAAAATTTGTGAAAGTCAAGAAAATTAGAAGATTATATTTAGTTAGAAATTCATAAAAAATTTTCTCTTTATATATTAAGTTAAAAAATTTAATACAAGATTTCCTATAAGCTTCTCTACCTTTATCAAAAAAAATTTTTACCGGAAAGTCAAATTAAATGTTTATTGGCATTTGAAATGTACAACATTGGATATTCACTTGATTTATCTTGTGATGATTTTCTTATTTTGTTGTAATTCAAAAACAAATTACTGTGGACACTTGAAATTTATACCAAATATTAATTTCATCAATTCATAAACTTGATAAATTTCGCAAAATGTATTAACTAACTTTAAGTTGTTTTCAATTCTCATTTTTTTAAATTGTTTTTCTATAAATTTCATTAAAATTGTATTTGTTGAGTCAAAAAGCATGGAATTTTAATACAAGACTCCATGATATATTATTTCAATAGCAGTTGAAAAATACTAAAAATACAGTCATGATTTTTTTTATAAGCATTATAAGTTATTT
>NW_019103268.1:0-1503 GCF_001856785.1 Myzus persicae | reverse complement strand
TAATTAGATGCAATAAGCAATCTTTAAGGTGATTGTATAAAAGATTTAATTTGAAATATAGTTTATTATATTTTTTAAACATTGAAATCTCTCCCGTTACAATCGACTGTAATGGAAATCGTGAAAAGTGTTGTTGCAATAATTAGGCTCTGCAAAAACTAAACACAAGCTTTCGTTTCAGCTATAGCTAATAATAAATTAATGACTATACTAAAACTATTAAACCGTTTAATTGTTTATTTATTTGTTCCAAATTATCAGACGTTTTGAAGCAAAAAAAATATAATACGACGTATGACGAGTACGTCATTACGGCTTTCACGCGCAAACCGTATGGGTATTAATTAATAGTGAAAAAATTAATAATTAATAACATATTTTTTAATCTTGAGCTATAAACGCGTTTATATTTATTATTAACGGTTTGTACTTATAGATGGCCGTTGTACCTATATAATAATATATTATGTACGAACACCGAGGTCTTGCACACACCGTTCACCTCGACAAACGGGACATGATCACATTAATCGTTTGGTCGACAAACGTGAACGTTATTTATATTGGTATCATAATGCGAGTAATGAGTACGGCAGTAGATATTTTAAGGAATTATTTTCAAGGCATAAAAAAAATTCAGACCATCAGCTATTGACGTCATAATATTATAATCATATTTATTTACTTCCTCACTTCGTGTTTGTGATGAATTGCAGGCAGAGTTGAAAAAGAAAAATACCCGTACCTATCTATTGTCTGTGCATACAATAATATTATGCTCTATGCCAGTGTGCCCTAAACTTTGTGTCATCTAGTTTGATTCATATTTCATACTGTAACTGCGCTATTCATCGAGTTCATTATTTATTGCGCGACTGTATGATGTGGTACAACCTGCATGATAATAATGTTATAGGTGACAGAAATCAACAAGTGTGCCTAGTAAACCCGCATTTGCCCGGTACAAGTGCTGTGGCAGGACGTATATAGCCTATGTCCTATATGATAATGATGATAGTTGAACGTCCCATCGCAGTAATAATGCAAATAATAATTACCCATCGTATAACCTTCGTCGTTCTCGTTGAAGAATTCAACCAGGCGATTTTGGCGAAAATCGCATTGCAAAAATCGATTATACAACCGTATGATAATAATAATAATAATAATAATAATAATAATGTTATGACTGACGTTATAATATTATTGACCGTACTTGCACACGGGGAAACTCGCTAGCCCCACCACCACCACCGGAACAATCGCTGCCGTGTCGGCGATGTGGCAAAAAACTATGGCGGCTTCGGAGGAGCGGCGAGCGAGGGGAAGTAGCGGCGGCGTGTAACGACGAACCGTACACAGCCACAGACGCAGCTCACACGACGTATAATATTGTATAAAATCGTTCTGAATATCACTGTTATAGCCGGCGGATTTCTTTTGTTTCCCCGCCCCGCGACGGTACATTATACATTTATTTATCTGTTTTTTTTTTATATATAT